>NW_026111809.1:980000-1002500 GCF_024679095.1 Eriocheir sinensis
GTCACATAGCAGAAAGAGGTGTTTCTTCTGTCCAGCAAAAGGAGCCAGCCAGACCAGGCCTTATACTGCATTCACTGCAGTAAGCCTGTGAGTCCAAAGCACTCCAGTGTGCTGTTTGCTGAATGCCACGGATTGGATTGATAGGTAACTAACTCAAATTTACAGTATGTTGCTGCATATTCACTATGGTATATCAGTACCGCCAAATCTGCGCACGTAAAATGAGTGTTTTACATTTGTTCCCGGTGACATGTTTCCTGCAGCATTGAGGACTCACTGGCTGTCAGGGGCACTGTTGCGGGAGCCGCGAGCGCTTCCTGCACATTAGCGCGGCTGTTTCGTTACCCTTGGCGTCGCGGGTAATGACGTTCGCTCCGGGAGGCTCGTCGGAGTCCTGTTCGGGATGCTCTGTAGCCGAATTTTCAAGGGAAGCGGGAGACGACCTGGCGTGGACTCCTTTGTTGGGTGTCTTCCCTGCATCATCATTATCAACTCCTCCTCCTCCTCCTCCTCCTCCTCCTCCTCCTCCTCCTCCGTTTACCGTCTACTTTCGAGACCACTTTTTCTCATATTTGTATGAGTTATAATTTTCAAATTATCGTGTTTCGAGGCTGCCATCAGTGGTTGTGTGGAGACGGGAGTTGTTGAGGAGAGAAAAACGACTGAATTAACTGCTCCCGACCGGGGTGCAGGGGCGGCGGGGGGAGGGGGGCGGCGTCTGAGGCGGCAATCATGATATACAGTATTATGTGGGGGCTGCTGGTTATTCCTGTTAAGACCCAAAGAATATAGAACCATCATCAATACTTCAAAACGTATACTTGTCTAAAGAAAAAAAAAATTAACGCGGTGAGGTTTCTTGGGTGAGAGGTGCGTCGCTGTGTTGAGTGTGTTGAGTGTGCCGCCGTGGACAGACTCAGCGGAAAACTATGCCTTAGAGAAAATTGTCAAGTTATTAATGTCACACGTAAAACACTTAGCAGCGAAAGAAGCGATGCCGTGTTAGGAGTGTGACGGTAGGGATGTTGCCGCTACAGACAAACACTCCAGGAAGAACTGCACAGGAAGAAAGTCAAGTCATTAATACCTCAGATAATACACTTAACGGGCGAGTTAACTTTTTCTCGGTGCTGTGTACCCTTGTCGGGGCCCCGAGGTGTTCCTGCGTCAGTCTGCCAACAGCTGGGCCCGTCGAGGCAGCTGTCGGTCTCGTCATGTTGACACGGCCGCGTCACTCTGATTGTGTGGCGTTCGTGCGTCCTGTTAAAATCTGACGTGTACCTATCACCATTTTTTGTAAGTGAGCACCTACCACCCCGTAAAAACTGCCGCGTACCCATTACCTTCATCTCATCCCGCGGTCTTCTTTCTTGGAATCTCCTCGTTTTTCATCTCACACACAAAAAATGCAGTGTATACCTATCCCCTTCCTCTTATCTCCTGCCCTCTTTCTCTCAGTCCCTTCCTCCTTCTCCATTACACACACTTTCTACTCTTCCACCTTCGCCCTCCTCACCATGCCCCGTGTGTGTACCTATTATTTTTAAAGAGAGCATCTGCCACTCTGGATAGATATAAGAGTCCTGCGTCCCGTTTGCCGAATTGCGCGCCCCGAGGCAGGAAAGAATCCGTGCCCTCCCTGCCTGCCTCAAGGAACACCGCAGTCCATTATATTATACAGTTACGACGAACTGTGTACCGACGCTCGTCTGCTAACTGTTCACGGAAAGACGGTGCGAGAAGAAAAGGACTGCAGAAGTATGGAAGGGGAAGAGGCACATAGAAAAAAATATAGGTAAAGGCACAAGCAATGAACAAGGAAAAGGTCAAAATTAAGGAGAGGAGGAAGGAACCCATAACCTGCCTAAAGGATTCCATGTCCGAATTTCTGTTAACGATTCGCTTGTATGAACTTTCTTTAGCGCCCGCCCAACCCCCTCCACTCTACCCCCTCCCCCCTCCCCTCCCCCCACACAAAGCATATCTCGATAGTGATCTAATGAGAGATACCATCGTGGCCACAGCGGCATAAATATACTGCTAATTGAATTGGTTATTTGGAAGGATTTATGGCAGGAAGAAAGGGAGCAAAAAATGATGGGGTTTCATGTATTCTGCGGGCGTCCATGGGGGCGGGCACCTGGAATTTGGGGGAACCTACAACCAGGTAAAGGTTGTGAGTACTTAAATGTTGGGTCCAGTAATGTGAATAATGATATGAATGAGGAAATAAAAGAAAAATGATGCTAACAGTAACAATGATCATAAAAGTAATAATTTTAATAATATAAAAAAGGGACAATAGTAATAATAATGATGATAGCAATGATGATAATAATAATGATAATAATGATAATGATAATAATAATAATAGTAATAATAATAATAATAATAATAATAATAATAATAATAATAATAATAATAATAATAATAATAATAATAATAATAATAATAATAATAATAATAATAATAATAATAATAATAATAATAATAATAATAATAATAATAATAATAATAATAATAATAATAATAATAATAATAATAATAATAATAATAATAATAATAATAATAATAATAATAATAATAATAATAATAATAATAATAATAATAATAATAATAATAATAATAATAATAATAATAATAATAATAATAATAATAATAATAATAATAATAATAATAATAATAATAATAATAATAATAATAATAATAATAATAATAATAATAATAATAATAATAATAATAATAATAATAATAATAATAATAATAATAATAATAATAATAATAATAATAATAATAATAATAATAATAATAATAATAATAATAATAATAATAATAATAATAATAATAATAATAATAATAATAATAATAATAATAATAATAATAATAATAATAATAATAATAATAATAATAATAATAATAATAATAATAATAATAATAATAATAATAATAATAATAATAATAATAATAATAATAATAATAATAATAATAATAATAATAATAATAATAATAATAATAATAATAATAATAATAATAATAATAATAATAATAATAATAATAATAATAATAATAATACCATCGTTATCATTATCTTGTCATTACATGTTTTATTGATGTTGTTGTTTTATCATTTATGTTGATATAATTTTGCTGTTGATGTGGCTTCTGCGGTGTTGGTTTTGTTGTTAACCCGTAGGCGTCGGCTATGGGAAAGCCGAGAAGTGGCCGAGAAACGGCAACATTACACTACATTCTGAGACTAGGAAAAGAGCATGGAACTTATATCAGAGTACTCCTCTCATACCCATATAGCCGTTAAAAAAATTTGCTTATACCCAAATTCAATTCTTTTTGGGTGGTGATTGTTACAAAATAAATAGTCTTGTGACGCGTGGCATCTAGCCGAGAGTCGCTTGTTGTCTACTTTAGATAATTTGACAAGTGATTACTGTATGGATAGCTAATTCAGTCTGCCATGACCTTACAGCACCACCTATGACAAATAGGCCCACCTCAGGATCAATCAACCACCACAATGGCCCAGTTCACGTATGGTGGGTTGCTCTATGCCGCCAACGCCTACAATTTGCTCGAATTAGGCGTTTTGAGCCGAGCCCAAAACTGGGTCCGCCATATCAGCGGACCGACTCGCGGGAGCCCAAAAATGGGTCCACCGACGCTGCCGGGTTAATGTTTATATATCCATGTTTTTTTTTCTTTTAATTTTTTAGTGTTGTTGTTGACGTATTTTTGGTTGTTCATGCTATTGTCGTCGCTGGCGTCGTCCCTCCCAACACTCGCCGCATACATTAGAATTTGCTCATCGGAACATTCCTCGCTTCCTTGTTTGGGGCAGCACTCGGCGTTTATGTTTCCCCGGCGTTTGATTTACAGCCCTGGACCTGCAGCCGTTTCAGTGGAAAAATTAAATAAATAAAATAGCAGCACGTTTAAATGTTCCCGTCAATTGTTTACACTGTTAGTACGTATAGTGCTCTTGTTGTTCCTGTTTGTTTGAAGATATTTAAAGACGTTTAAATGCGCACGTCAATTGTTTACACTGTTAGTACGTATAGTGCTCTTGTTGTTCCTGTTTGTTTGAAGATATTTAAAGACGTTTAAATGCGCACGTCAATTGTTTACACTGCTAGTACGTATAGTGCTCTTGTTGTTCCTATTTGTTTGAAGATATTTAAAGACAACGTAATCGTCTAGGAACTGGTAGAGGACATTTTACGTTGAAGAGGCGTAAAGTCATGAGTATACTATGATCGTAAAATCCTCTCGGTTATTGATATCTCTTGGGGACGTAATAGAAAATCTGGTCGTATATGTACAATGACGCTGCAGTGCTCGCGTTTATATATATATTTTGGAGAGAATTTCGACACTGCTTTTACCTCGAACCTTACGATCGCTTCCCTCTGTATTTTCGGAGAAACAAAAAAGGGAACATATTATATTAAGAGCAAGACATTCCTCCTTCCTAGAAACCGAAGAAGACAAGACCCTCAGTCAGGCGAGGCAGCATGTTTGTAAGCACTGACACGGCGCCTTGCATGTCGTGGCTGCCTTGACAAGCTGATGTAAGGCTACACGAGGAAACTACTCCTAATGAGAGGCGAGGACGGGGTGCAAAACAGGGCCCGAATTCACAAACATACCCAATAACTACGAACTAACAAAACTACGCACTATTGATTTAGTTACCGACGTTAGCGTCAGATTCACAAAGCAAACTTTAGATGGTTGTTAGAGGCGCGCTAAGTCAGCGAGGCCGCTGAGTGGATAAGCGTCATCGATGACGTCATCTGACTCACGGCGAATCACAGGTCCCGCAACGGTATCAGCTGTGTTTACATAGGTAAGTACCGAAGCTACTTAATAAAGTCAAATTGCAGAAACAGGCTGCTGAACACTACAACAGTAAACCCAGATGACAATAACAAGGCGTTACAGTAGAAGGGAAAAGTTATCAAGGCTCAGATTACACGGTCAAGGGGGGTAGAAGTCGCTATCCACCCCTCTCTCCCTCTCAGCCCTTCACTGTCGCCTCACACTCCGTCATTCACCAGCAGCTACTAGCCTTGGTGGAAGAGGTGGAGAGGAGGGAAAACATCATTTCTGGGAAGCATGATGATGTGAAGGGTGTGGTGACAGCAAGCAAGAGGCAGACGTGGGAGGAACGGTGTCCAATGGAGCGTGGATGAACTTCAACGAAAGTTCAGCCTGAAACTGCCAGAAGTCCCAGCAGGGCGAAAAACACAACTGGCTGCGTAAATGAAGCCTATTCAACACACAGGTTAGTCAAATAAATGTTGTGAGCACATGGCTGGAAGTTAGAGATCCAAACTACGAAAACAAGAATTATCAGTAAAAGGGGCGATGTTATCGGCGGTCGAGGGGGAAGGGTGATAGGGATGGACAATGTTTTTCCCTCTCCACACTCAGTATCCCCTTGTATTTTGTCGCCACTGCAATGTCCTCTCCCCCAAGAAAAATTCAAAGGCGGCCTCGTTTCACTGAGGCTGAGATCTTAGCCCTGGTGGAGGAGGTGGAGAGGAGGGAACACGTCATACTGGGCAAGCATGATATGAGGGCTGGGGTGACAGAGTCAACCAAGAGGTATGCTTGGGAGGAAGTGTGTGATTGTGTAAATGCTGTGTCCCACGTTGAAAGAAGTGTTGAAGAACTTAAGAGAAAGTTCAGAGACTTGAAAGCTCAAGTGAAGAGTAAATCTGCAGCAGAAATGAAGGATGTGGGTGCCACAGGTTAGTCATATATTTTTGGTGCTCACATTCCTCAGTAATCATTAGGGTACAGTGTGCTAAAAAGACTTGCTATACCCCAAAGATTATGGGTAAAGCTACAAGGAGTGGTACTAGGTGCTTATCAAGGAGGGTACCTCCCTCAGCAGGATGTTATGTTATATTTGTTTAGGTTAAATTATGCAGCAGTGATTTGTTAGTGAATTTAATGGCAAAAAAAATATTTTCACCACGTCAAGAAGTTCCTGCAAAGGCCGCCTTTGAATTTTTCTTGGGGGAGAGGACATTGCAGTGGCGACAAAATACAAGGGGATACTGAGTGTGGAGAGGGAAAAACATTGTCCATCCCTATCACCCTTCCCCCTCGACCGCCGATAACATCGCCCCTTTTACTGATAATTCTTGTTTTCGTAGTTTGGATCTCTAACTTCCAGCCATGTGCTCACAACATTTATTTGACTAACCTGTGTGTTGAATAGGCTTCATTTACGCAGCCAGTTGTGTTCTGGCAAAGTGTTCAAATAAAACAATTCCTAAAGCATATTACAATAATTTAACACAACTTCGCATTTCCCTATAGGTGGTGGGCCTCCTGCTAATGTGGAGTACAGCGAGGATGAGCTAGTGCTTCTGCGCATGCAGGCACCCATTGCGGCAACAGGGGCACCTTATCCTGACAGTGAGGGCCAGCCTTTACGTAAGTACCTCTTCTAATATAGCAAATAATAAGCCCTACTTCTATTGGTATTATTCTACTTTCTTCCCTGTCTCACAGCGGTACTTTTCACACTTCTCATCGGTTAGATCTCATTATTCTACGCATTTTGAACCCCATTTATGTGCACCTCAAACTGCCAGAAACGCCGATAGCGATATTTGAAAAGTTGGATAATATTGACAAAAGCTACATGTAAAGCACGACGAAGTACACCCATATGCGGCGGGGGTCCAGCCGGTGTTGGGAGAAATGCCTCCTCACAGAAATAAGTCACATATATTATATGCGGCACACACATAAATGGGGTTCAAAATACGTAGAATAATAAGATCTAGCCGATGAGAAGTGTGAAAAGTACCGCTGTGAAATGTGGAGGAGAGTAGAACTGTACCCTTATATTTTGGTAAATTTTCTGAGGAAAAAAAAAAATATATATATATATATATATATATATATATATATATATATATATATATATATATATATATATATATATATATATATATATATATATATATATATATATATATATATATATATATATATATATATATATATATATATATATACATATATATATATATATATATATATATATATATATATATATATATATATATATATATATATATATATATATATATATATATATATATATATATATATATATATATATAGGCATTCATCATGCCATGGACAACGTCAATTTGAGTCCCCACGCTACCACCTGGGATTTTTCAGTCACCGCCGAGTGGCCTAAGACTACCCACATGTTGTCCTGAAGACTACCCATATATATATATATATATATATATATATATATATATATATATATATATATATATATATATATATATATATATATATATATATATATATATATATATATATATATATATATATATATTGTGTGTGTGTGTGTGTGTGTGTGTGTGTGTGTGTTAGCAGGAAGCTGATTCATATTTTTAAAACAAATAAGCAATTTTCTCATTCCTATTTCCCTAATTATATATAAATGTTGAGATCAACAAGTTTAAAGCAAAAGTCAACAATCACATGATAATGTATTGGGTAGGCAGTGATTTCGTCCTCACTTTTCTTTATTATTCTACTTACTGCTTACTGTCTCCATGCCTTTTCCATAAAAGGACTCTGTTTGAGCTGATCATTTTTTTTCCCAGGTGCCTTTGCTGGACCTTCCTCATCTACAAGTGTTGTTGAAGATGAGTACGACAGTAATCGAGGTGTCAGAGGAGGTTAGAACACCTCTGGGTTCACATCAAGGGAGTGGCTTCACAAGGTCAGTTGGTTGAGAACCTCGGCATAGCTTCATATTACTCCTTACCAGTTCATATTTGTGTAATTATATACATTATATGTGCCTTTTAATCAGCAGATGCATTTATTTTCACTTTTTCTAATATATGTCCTTTAGAAAAAAGTCTTATAATCCAAGTGTTGTGAACCAAGGACATTTTCCTTGATTTCTTTCAATAGTGAACCAACAAGAGAAGAGCCCCCATCATCGGCCTCATCCAGTGTCCGACGACCCAGTGCGCTACGACCCAGTGCCCTAAAACCGCAAAGGTCAACTTCCCTTCCTGCCAGTAGAAGTGGTAGTAGACCAGCAACTCCCACAGCAGCAGGTACCTACTCATTCTTTAGATACCATTTTTATTTTCAATAGAAAGTCATTACTTTCAAACATATCCTACAAGCTGAAGTGTAATTCAAACATCAAGCAAATACTGTAGTTATTTACCTAGCTGTCAAATACCTGCCTACTTAGTTGTTCACCAAGCCTTGCTCATCTGCAGATAGTAAACTCCAGTGATATTGCATAGCTTCTTAAATATTAAATGCCATTGCTGTTCAATCATCGTTGCTTCTGCTGGAATACTAAATGGCATTACTATTCATCAGAACATGCTCGTCAAATAGCAGATGTATCCTAATGAATTGCATATTCATCAGGTCAAGAGCTACAACTGGTTCCTGAGTTCCTTACTACCCAAAAGGAAATTCGAGGTCTGCTGAAGGACCTGGTGGTGGAGCAACGGACAAATGGAAACCATCTACGGGATATCGCCCAAGGTTTTACGGAAATGGGGAAGTTAGGCAACCATGTACAGGATATTGGCCAAAGTCTTAGGGGAATAGGCGAGGCACTGATGGCCATAACGGGGGCTATCATTATTTATTTATTATTTACTCTCCTCCACCTCAACACTATTCTTTCCCACCTCTCCGTTACCCTCACAGTAGTTTTTCTTCCCATCCACCTCTATGATTACGACCCATCTCTCCTTATACCGGCCACACATCCGTCCCCTTCGCGGCCAGCACACACGAAGCTGCCATTGCGTTCCCTCTTAACTATATTATCGCCTACATTTGCTCGGTGGTCATGATTCTTTCGTATCCTTCTAGTCAAATACACAGTGCATGTCTCTAGCAGTATTTCGGGCTTTATTGTGAGTTCTGTATATGTATTAGTCTTTGTGTCATCGCTTCTTTATAATTTGCATTCTTCGGCGTCTCAGCAATACCCAGGAAGCTTGTTTTTGAGTACCCACCACACCATACTTTCCCTCTGACATAACTGCTGCGTCTGTGTTCTTCCTCCTCCACAATTCTTCCTCTGTTCCACTATTTTTCCTCCATTTCTCTATATGCTTCCTCAATTCCCATCTCTTCCTCCATTTCTCTGTATGCTTCCTCAATTCCCTTCCTCTTCCTCAATTCTTTCTCTCTTCTTTCTCCATTCTTTCTCCTTTCCTCTATTCATATCCCTGTCACTTTGTATTATTCCTCCCCTTCCTCATCCTATCCACACCCCCAAAGAGAAAACTATCGTGCATATATTCTTTTCTGCGCCTCCAACACGAGCGCAAAGAAGCGACACCCCACAATGGCCGCTCTCGTTATTATGTACCTAGCGTTCTTCCACTCCATCACCATCACGAGACCCCCAGGTAGAGATACAGAAGAAAAAAAAGCAAGAAAAAAAACTGCCGGCAACAACAAAGTGACCATCAGCACACTTCTCCCCCTCCCTCCTCTCTCTCTCTCCTTTCTCTCCCTCCCTCGCTCGCTCCTTCTCTTCCCTCCCTCCGTGCCTTCCTCCTTCCCTTTTCTCCCTCTCTTCCTCTCTTCCACGTACTATCTCGATTCCTCCCCTCCGTTTCTTCTCCCTGTCCTCTCTCTTTCTCTCCCCTCTCTTTCTCTTCCTTTATCCCTACTTCTCTTCTTCCTTTCTCTCCATTCCTCGCTTCTTTTCTACCTCCCTCCCTCCTTTCCACTCTTCCTTGTATCAAACTTTCTTCCCTTCCTTTTCTCCCTCTTTCTCTCCTCTTTTCCTCTTCCTTTATATCTTTTTCTGTTCTCCTATTCCTTTCTTCCATTTCTTTCTTCCTCTTTGTCTTTGTCTTCCTGCTCCTCACCCCTAGCCCCATCTTTTTCTTCTTGCATTCTTCCCGCTCCTCTTTCTTCCCTCTATTTATATTACACCTTTTCCTCTTCTATCCTCCCTCCTTCGCTGCTTCATTTCTACACCTCTCCCTCCTTCCATCTATTCTGTTGTTTATCTTCATTCCTCTATTCTTCCTCCCTTCTGCCTCTCGAGTACTTTCTCCCAATTCCTTCTTTCCCTCTCTTTTTAATTCATCCATCTCTCCTTCCCTCCCTCACCCTCTTTCTTTATTATTCTCCCTTTCCTTCCTTCTGTTCTCTATTCATCCATCTCTCTATTTTTCCTACCACTCTTCTTTTGTTATCTAGCTCCCTCTTTCTTTCCCTCTCTTCTTCTTCAGCCATCTCTCCCTCCTTCCCTCCCTTTCTTCTTTCTTCTCTCCATCTTTCTTTCCCTTCCTCCTTATCTTCTCTCTTCGGCCATCTCTCCTTTCTCCTCACCTCTCCTCACTCTTTATCCCTCTCTCCCTCATTCTCTCTCTCCCTGCATCATCCCCCTCCTTCATCGGCTTCCTTCCACGGCTGTTCCTTCATTGGGGCCTTCTGACTAGAAGTCAGGGCAGCATACCGACCAGACCACCGATGGGTGTTCATTTGGGATGTTTTTCACTGTGTTAATACAGTTTCTCTAATGTATTTACACACCGTATGTGCCATAAGGGTTTGATTAAAAGCGTTTCCGTCGGTCACGGGTGTGGGCGGGGCTACCTTCACCTTCATGTCCACAGTGCGGGGCTGGGGCGTCAGTTAATGGCCGCAGAAGTGACCTCTGGCGCGGTAACCTTTTAGCCCATCGGTGGTCTGGTAGGTATGCTGCCCTGACTTATAGTCAGAAGGCCCGGGTTAGAATCCTGGCACTCAGTGGTGTTCATTTGGGATGCTTGTGGTTTTAGTGAGGGAAGTGAAGCGTGGAGGTATGGGAGGTAAATGCTGGCTTGGCGAAAGGAAAATGAGAAGGGAAAAGGAAGGAGGAGAGGAAAAGAGGGGAGGAAGGACAGAGGGTGAGGCGAGAAAGGGAGGAATGAGAGTGTGGTATGGAGAGGAAGGGAAGAAAGGGAGGATAGTATGGTGAGGAAGGGGGGGTGGCGTGGTGAGGAAAGGAGATCGTGTGATGAGGAAGGCAAGGGGAAGTGAGACGGTGTGATGAGGAAGGAAGGAAAGGGAGGGTGGTATGGTGATGAAAGGAGGGAAGGGAGGGAGGTATGGTGAGGACAGGAGTGAGATGGTGTGTTGAGGAAAGCAAGGGATGGTAGGATAATGTGGTGAGTAATGAAGAAAGTGTAGGTGGTTTGGTGAGGTAGGGCATGTGGGTGGTGTATGTGGAAGGGAAAAAGAGGATAAGGGATATGGAGGTGATGTGGAGATTGCTTCTTTTTTTTTTTTACATCAAAGGAGACGGTTCAAGGGCATAAAAAAAGAAAACAATAATGAAAAAAAAAAGCCCGCTACTTACTGCTCCTGTTACCCTCGCCAATACTGTTATCCTTTCACTCTTATTAGTTGGTTTGTATTTATAACCAAAGACACATTTCAAGCGACACAGTACTAACGGAAAGCAGTTAATGGTCACAGCGGTAAGTGGTATAGCTTCTGTCTTGGCTGTAGAAATATCTGGACACCTTTCCTCCCGAAATTGACCTCTCTTTTTGGCCACTCATACGTACTATATTGAGGAGCAGTAAGTAGCGGGCTTCTTTTATTTGATATTATTGTTTTCTTTTTTTACGCCCTTGAACTGTCTCCTTTGATGTAAAAAAATATCCGTCTTTCTATATGTAAATTAATGAGGGATGCTGTAAATACTTGTAATATTATGAGACAGAACCTGCTGTTTTTTTACTGTTGCTGTCTTAGAAAACATTGCAGATATCATGCACAAAAAGCCAAGCATAAATCCCACTTGAATATTTGTATGCCTATGAATTTTAGAAGCCATACCAACTGATGAACAATAACATTTTCTGGATATTTTTGCTACAGAGTAATCAGTTCCTATAAATATCAGCCTAGATTACTTTTTTTCTACTCTTTGTTTCTCTTCTCTCCTCTCTCGCTCTCACACGCACACACAAATACTTTCTAGTTTACAATTATTTGATCATAGTAGATCGCATATTTTAACTGACTGATGGATGTAATTGCTATGGATGACTGAAGGAATTAATTGGCGGAGTAATTAGTGTCTGATTTCACCTTCTCAGTTAAACCTGCGGCTGTGACTGGCTGGCTAACTCGGTGGCTATCTGGCTGAGTGATGAACCTCGTGGGAGATTGATTTGCTCTGAAACTGGAGGTGCGGGATGATAAGATGAGGGAGCTGCAGGGACTTGTGGATGTTCCTGAGTTATTTATATAGCAGAGGAAGCAGCTGAAAGGGGAAAACATTAGAAAACAAACAAAAAAGCAATGCACTCCTCCTGTATTGAAAATGGAATGAGAGGCCAAAAAGGGAGGGTCACTGAGGGGCCAGACAGTGACATGGTGGTGTGACTAACGATGCGTGGAATACAACTGATGAGGGTGCTGTATGGTGAGTGGCAGGAGGAAGTGGCAGTGGTGGCCTTATTATTATTATTTTTTACGCAGGCAAAAAGGGTTACAGGGGTCAGCTCCCGAGATTGACCTCTTCTTTGGCCACTCTCTACTTTTGTCTGTTGTGGGAGCGGCAAGTAGCGGGCTTTTTTCTGCATTTTTTGTTACCCTTGAGCTGTCTCCTTTGTTGTAAAAAAGAAAAGAAAAAAGACGTTAGTAGCACAGTCGAATCACATACATATAAAAGGTAAAGTTAGGGGCATAGGCTATAGCTGCGCGTGACCTCAGTGCTCATCTCCGTCGTATTATATATTCATAGTGCCTGCCGTTTATATATGCTTGGCCCGTGCAAGGGAAAGTAGGATAGTGTGACGAGGAAGGAAGGAAAGGGAGGGTGGAATGGTGAGGAAAAGAGGGAAGGGAAGGTGGTATGGAGAGGAAGGGAAGAAAAGGAGAATAGTACGGTGAGGAAGAGAGGGAAGGGAGGGTGGTATAATGAGTAAAGTTGCGACGGGAGATGGTGTGATGAGGAAGGCTCACCTCTCGACCAAAGCCGCTGAGTTAACTGACGGTCATCTGGACAGCTTGTGGGAAATCTTGGCCACTCAGCGATGGTTGAAAACTGTCAGATGGTTGCGGCAGAACTCAAACCCTCGTCTCCGGAACCACCACATCCTCCTCGCTGGCCATTCGTCTCTCGTTTCTGTCTCCGTGTGAAAGGGATCGATAATTTATCATTGATGATGTGCGTGTGGAAACATAATGATGGCGCTGCTGAAGACTGAAGAGGGGGAAAGTGGGGAGATAAATGACAAACCAGAATGATCACAAGAGGGCAGTGTTCATTATCGTGTCGCGTGTGGTGAATGTGATGATATACAGATTGCTTGGAAGGATTGCGCATGTGTTGATCATAGCGTTTCTGCGTATAACGACTGTAGAGAAACAAAGCGAGCAAATGTACGCAAAACCGTCTATGCATTGTAAACACGGGGACAGGGTTGGCGTGAATGGTGGTGGCGATTGTGATGCTGTGACTGCCGGTGGTGATGGACGGAGAGGGGGACTTCGAGGCGATAACATCTGTCCACGGCAAGTCGAATAGATGATATGTATGATAAGTATGTGTGGGTCTTCCCTGATCACCTGGAGTCCACCTCTACCCATACCCTCCACCCATACCTGGAGAGAGAGAGAGAGAGAGAGAGAGAGAGAGAGAGAGAGAGAGAGAGAGATTTACATAGATTTACATAGAAAATCAGACCACACAGACCCCATGGTCCAGACTTGGTGGTCTGTCCTTAAACCTAAGTGATTTTACATTAATCAGAAGACTCCAAAACGTTGCATTTCTACTCTAGTTGATATTAAGTTGAAGGAAGTGACGGTCGAGCTTATTTTTGAAGGAGTCAATCGTGTTACACTGGACCACTGATGGTGGAAGCTTAGTCCATTCTCGCACTACAACGTTGGTGAAGAAAAATTTGGTGCAATCTGAATTTACTTGTCTACATCTGAGTTTTACGCCATTGTTCCTCGTGCGCAGACTGTCATCGATCATAAACAATGTTGATCTGTCTACATTCGTGAAACCATTAAGTATTTTAAAACATTCGATCAATTTTCCTCGGAGGCGACGTTTCTCAAGAGAGAACATGTTAAGGATAGAAAGCCTTTCTTCGTAGGATTTGTTGCGCAAGGAAGGGATCATTTCGTTGCCCGACGCTGAACACCTTCTAATTTAGCAATATCCTTTGCATGGTGGGGGGACCAAAACTGTACCGCATATTCCAAGTGGGGTCTGACTAAACTGTTGTAGAGCGGGAGTATTACATCTTTATTCTTGAATACAAAGTTTCTTTTAATGAAGCCCAACATTCTGTTCGCTTTATTTGCTGCATCGATGCATTGCTGTGAGAATTTGAGGTTTGACGCGATTTTGACCCCCAAGTCTTTGACGCATTGAACGCTTTTGAGTTTAACGCCGCGCATTTCGTATTCGAACTTCTTATTCCTCGTTCCAACTTGAAGGACCTGGCACTTGTCTACGTTAAAGGGCATCTCCCATCTATCCGACCAAGCTGAAATTTTGTGCAAATCCTCTTGGAGGCTTTGCCTGTCTTCGTCAGTGAGAACCGAGTTACCAATCTTTGTGTCGTCTGCAAATTTACTAATGCGGTTATTGAGTCCAACATCCACGTCGTTGATGTAAATAATGAAGAGCACTGGGCCAAGGACCGAGCCCTGAGGGACGCCACTAGTGACAGGCGCCCACTCTGAGTTAAATCCGTCAATCACTACTCTTTGTTGTCTGTTGCTCAACCAATTCGCGATCCATTGGTTTACTTGACCGTCAATACCTATTTGCTTTAATTTGTAAAGTAATTTATGATGCGGGACTTTATCAAACGCTTTCTGAAATCAAGATAGACTACGTCCAGTGATTTGGTTACGTCATAAACAGTGAAGAGGTCGTTATAAAAGGTTAATAGGTTTGATAGGCAGGATCTTTTGTTTAGTAAGCCATGTTGTGAGTCCCCAATTACTGTGTGGATTTCAAGTTAACTCACAATTTTGTCTCTAATTATGCCCACAAGTAGCTTACCTACAACAGAAGTTATACTAATGTGCCTTTAATTACCTGGTAATTTTTAGTCTACTTTCTTCAAAATCTGTGTCACGTTAGCCTTTTTCCAATCTGAAGGGACGATGCCTTGTCGCAAGGACATATTGAATACGGTTGTGAGGGAGGAGAGTATTTCGCTCTTCGTTTCTGTCAGCAGAGTTGGATATACTTTGTCAGGTCCAGGACTTTTATTTGTTTTAAGTGAATGGAGAGCTTTAAGGACTTCATCGGTTGTTATTTCAAAATTAGGCAATGCATGCTCGAGATTTACAATAGTACTGGTGTTGGTGGTAGCGAGAGGAAGACTGTTAGTATTAAACACCGAGGAAAAGTAATTGTTTAAGAGGTTTGCAATGTGTTGGCTGTCAGTCACTAGTGCACCGTCGCTGTTTGTTAAAGGTCCAATACCACTTTTGATCGCCTTTCTGTTGTTTATGTAACTGAAGAAAGATTTTGGGTTATTTTTACAGTTGGCTGCAATATTTTCTTCATATCTACGCTTTGCCTGACCTACTAGTCTTTTTACTCGTCGCCTGGCATCATTATAGAGTCTAATGTTCTCGGGCGTGCTTTGTTCTTTCTTTAACCTGTAAAACAATTTTCTCTCATTGACTGATTGTTTAATTTCGCTATTAAACCACGGTGGGCTTTTATTAGTGTTAATTCGCTTCTCGCACAAGGGGACGAATGTGTTCTGCTGAGTGAGTAAGTGATTTTTAATGCTTAGCCAGGCTTCCTCTACGTTGCCGTCATCTGATAGTTGTATTTCTGTTAGTTTTTGTCGGATTTCTACGAAGTTAGCTCTTTTGAAATTGGGCACCTTTACTTTATTTTCAGTCACTGATGATTGAGCTTTAATGTCGACGCGCACTAATTTATGATCGCAAGAACCGAGGTGTTCTCCTACCGTGACACTACTGACAAGGTTATCTTGGGTCGTTATAACAAGGTCGAGTATATTATTTTGTCGAGTTGGCTCAGAAACCATTTGGCTTAGATAATTTTCTTCTAGAAATTCGATCATTCTATGTGACTCGCCTTCTGTACCTGAGAGAGAGAGAGAGAGAGAGAGAGAGAGAGAGAGAGAGAGAGAGAGAGAGAGAGAGAGAGAGAGAGAGAGAGAGAGAGAGAGAGAGAGAGAGAGAGAGAGAGAGAGAGAGAGAGAGAGAGAGAGAGAGTTAGAAAGGGGTGGGGGATGAAAAAGAAAGAGATATTCAGATGTAGAGGTGTAGAATGAATTAAAGAAGAGAAAACTAAAGAAACAGACGACTAAAGAAGGTGGCCCCAATGCAAATGGTAGGAAGTTTAGCGGGCAGTCTTCGTGAGCGTCAGAACACTCACTGCTGCTTTCTGCCGGAAGCCGTGTGAATGCATTGTGCATGAAAGATGTTAATTGGCGAACTAATTCTTATTAAGTAAAATCAATCAATCAATCAATCAATCAGTGGAGGAAAATATGGAAGAAAAAAAAGGTAAAGGTAAGAAAGAAGAGGCGAAACGGATGTTGCGCCGAAAGTCGTCGCGAGGATTCCTTTGGATGCTTGTGCGCGTCCTCGAGGCCCTTTGGCCCTCCATCTCAGAGCCGATAAATGCGGCAAACGGTGCTTTCACGATATTTATGATTATTTTTATAATCCAGTCTGGCAGGTTTAAGAAGTCAGTTCTTGCATCCGCCCTCCTCCCTTCGGCGGGGATGTGTAGCTCTAGCGAGCCCAAGGTCTCCCTGGCGAGCATGGCAGAACTGCAGGGCACCCGGCAGAGCGCCTCGCCGACCCCCGGGGCCCCGACGAAGCTGCCGGAGATCATCCGGCCGGACATGTGAGGCACATTAGCCGTGGTGGGCATTTCACTTCGGGGAGGAACAACTCCGAACAATAAACCCGGGCAGGTGGAAATCGTTAGCCGTGGTGGGCAATTCTCTTCGGAGAGGGACAACTCCGAACAACAAACCCGGGCAGGTGGAGCTCAATGGCCGGGGTAAGCAATTCCCCTCGGAGAGGGACAACTCCGAACAACAAACCTGAGCAGGTGATGCTCGATAGCCGGGGTGGGTGATTACTCTCGGAGAAGGACAACCCCGAACAACAAACCCGAGTAGCTGATGCTCGATAGCCGGGGTGGGTGATTACCCTCGGAGAGGGACAACTCCGAACAACAAGCCCGAGTGGTTGATGCTCGATAGCCGGGGTGGGTGATTACCCTCGGAGAGGGACAACTCCGAACAACAAACCCGAGTAGTTGATGCTCGATAGCCGGGGTGGGTGATCACCCTCGGAGAGGGACAACTCCGAACAACAAACCCGAGCAGTTGATGCTCGATAGCCGGGGTGGGTGATTACCCTCGGAGAGGGACAACTCCGAACAACAAACCCGAGTAGCTGATGCTCGATAGCCGGGGTGGGTGATTACCCTCGGAGATGGACAACCTGAACAACAAACCCGAGCAGCTGATGCTCGATAGCCGGGGTGGGTGATTACCTCGGAGAGGGACAACCTGAACAACAAACCTGAGCACCTGATGCTCGCTAGCTGGGCTGGGTGATGACCCTCGGAGAGGGACAACTCCGAACAACAAACCCGAGCAGTTGATGCTCGATAGCCGGGGTGGGTGATTACCCTCGGAGAAGGACATCTCCGAACAACAAACCCATGTAGCTGATGCTCGATAGCCGGGGTGGGTGATTACCCTCGGAGAGGGACAACTCCGAACAACAAACCCGAGTAGCTGATGCTCGATAGCCGGGTGGGTGATCACCTCGGAGAGGACAACCTGAACAACAAACCTGAGCAGTTGATGCTCGATAGCCGGGTGGGTGATCACCCTCGGAGAGGGACAACCTGAACAACATGCATGGTGGGTATATATATATATATTTATTTATATATATATACATATATATATATATATATATATATATATATATATATATATATATATATATATATATATATATATATATATATATATATATAGAGAGAGAGAGAGAGAGAGAGAGAGAGAGAGAGAGAGAGAGAGAGAGAGAGAGAGAGAGAGAGAGTAGGTGCTGGGAGGAAGAGTACCTACAGTGCATTGGTCTCATTTAAGGAGTGGGCACGCATAGGCTACATATCACCCGCCCCCCTCCCGCCCCGTGCCCGCTAGTTATGTCCTGCTCGGTGCCGGCCAGCCACCCGTCGCGAGGCGTTGTTATAAAGACGCTGGCTGTTGTTAGCAGAGACATTTTGATGCTTCTCTATCTCTTTGCTGTTCCTTTTGTTTTTGTTGTTGCTGTGGTTAGGTCTACAAATTTCATTGTTATAATTTTTATTATTATTATTATTTTTTTATTTTATTTACTACTGTTATCACTGTCATTAGTGATGTTGCTATCATCACCAGTATCATTATCATCACCATTAATTTTATCGGTGTGTGTGTGTGTGTGTGTGTGTGTGTGTGTACTCTCAGCGCACACACACACACACACACACACACACACACACACACACACACACACACGAGAAGGGAGGGAGGGAGGAGGGGGCCACCACTACTACTATCTGGCAAGTGCTCTCTTGAGTTTGAATGGCACACAGCATCCGATACCCCAGGACCCGAACTGAATAATTCATGGCATTCCTGACGCGCTCCCCACGGCAACAGCGGGCACGGACACGCAGCATATTTAAACAGGGAGGAAAATGTTTGATGATGGATTAGCCCGTGTTAAAGGTGGCTCCGTGCCAAGAGCATTCAGGTCCTTTGTTTTTACGACTGGCGGGTTAGGGAAGAGAAGGACAGAGAAAAGGGAGGTGAGCTTGTAACGATGTGAATACGTGCACTACTAATCTCATTTTTGTTTTGTTTTTCCATGTGTGTGTGTGTGTGTGTGTGTGTGTGTGTGTGTGTGTGTGTGTGTGTGTTTGTGCGTGTGTGTGTGTACGTGCGTGCTTCAGAAAAGTAAAAAGAAGAAGAAGAAGAAAAAGAAAAGAAGAAGAAAAAAGTAAGAAAAAAGAAGAAGGAAAAAAAGAAGAAATAGGAGAGAAAAAAAAAGAAGAGAAAGAAGAAAAAGCAAAAGTAGTATAAGAAATATCAGAGAAAGAAGAAAAAGCAAAAGTAGTATAAGAAATATCAGAGAAAGAAGAAAAAGCAAAAATAGTATAAGAAATATCAGAGAAAGAAGAAAAAGTAAAAGTAGTATAAGAAATATCAGAGAAAGAAGAAAAAGCAATAGTATAAGAAATATCAGAGAAAGAAGAAAAAGAAGAAGAGAAAGAAGAAAAAGCAAAAGTAGTATAAGAAATATCAGAGAAAGAAGAAAAAGAAGAAGAGAAAGAAGAAAAAGCAAAAGTAGTATAAGAAATATCAGAGAAAGAAGAAAAAGAAAAAGTAGTATAAGAAATATCAGAGAAAGAAGAAAAAGCAAAAGTAGTATAAGAAATATCAGAGAAAGAAGAAAAAGAAAAAGTAGTATAAGAAATATCAGAGAAAGAAGAAAAAAGCAAAAGTAGTATAAGAAATATCAGAGAAAGAAGAAAAAGCAAAAGTAGTATAAGAAATATCAGAGAAAGAAGAAAAAGAAAAAGTAGTATAAGAAATATCAGAGAAAGAAGAAAAAGTAAAAGTATTATAAGAAATATCAGAGAAAGAAGAAAAAGCAAAAGTAGTATAAGAAATATCAGAGAAAGAAGAAAAAGAAGAGAAAGAAGAAAAAGCAAAAGTAGTATAAGAAATATCAGAGAAAGAAGAAAAAGCAAAAGTAGTATAAGAAATATCAGAGAAAGAAGAAAAAGCAAAAGTAGTATAAGAAATATCAGAGAAAGAAGAAAAAGCAAAAGTAGTATAAGAAATATCAGAGAAAGAAGAAAAAGAAAAAGTAGTATAAGAAATATCAGAGAAAGAAGAAAAAGAAGAAGAGAAAGAAGAAAAAGCAAAAGTAGTATAAGAAATATCAGAGAAAGAAGAAAAAGAAAAAGTAGTATAAGAAATATCAGAGAAAGAAGAAAAAGAAAAAGTATTATAAGAAATACCAGAGAAAGAAGAAGAAAAAGAAGAAAACGATGAAAAAGAAAAAGTAGTATAAGAAATATCAGAGAAAGAAGAAGAAAAAGAAGAAAAAGAAGAAAAAGAAGAAGAAAGAAACTACATAATTAGGATACTGTATTAAACTTTATCTTCGTCACATAATTATAAGCAACGCATGTCAGGAATACACACACACACACACACACACACACACACACACACACACACACACACACACACACACACGGCTCAGACTGGCAGCGGTGTTCCTTTAAATGTTGGCAGGCGATTTATTGGCAGGCGCGGATTTGTCTCCGTCTTACAAAGTACTGAATGAAGCAGCAACATATTTTCTTTATCTTTCGGACATTAAAAGTAGGTTCAGGTTTAGTTTTTGAGAAGTAAATCGCACCTCATTATTCGATCAGGTCGGTAACAGAAGAAAAACCGAGAGCAACACTGAAGAAAAAAAACCGACAGAATGATCATAATCTTCTCATTCACCCCAAAAAAATGCCCCGACCAATAAAAAGAGATATCGAGCCAAAGTTCAGCGTTGTCTGCCTCTGACTATAATGCCACTTAAGGGGAGCGTCTGGGGGGGTATTTTTTGATGAATATTTTTAATTCCTCGAAATTCACTTTATGGGCTCATCATACCAGGGATACAATGGGGTGTCACGTGGCGAGGTTAGTTTTTTAAAATTTAAATCCTATCGCGGTCTGGCGGCCCTTTAAATATCTGGTAGTGTTGCCATACAGAGCGCTTTACGCGCCAAAATATGCATACATGAATCAGTGCTTTTATGTCCGTAATTTTTGCAATAGAGGATATTTTTTTACACAGGGTTAGAGTTACATTGACATTCATTACCAATACATTGTCATCGGAGAGCAGAATCGATGGGCGATTGATAAATTTAGTTTTCCTTCGTTTTCTCAAAACAGGGTCACAATCGCATTTATTTGATATTTCTAAGTTATTTATGGACCTAGCACAAACATAAAGATAGCGTTGGAAAGAGAAAAAAATTAGCTATAAATGCTAGTGATCAGAATCTGGATAAACATCATCAAAATGTTTATATAAATTTTCTAAGTTTAAACTTTGAAGAAACAAACAAACAAACAAAAAAAAATGGAAAAGTAATCTCTAGGAATAAAATTATTTTTTATGCCCGTTCCAGTGGTGTTTTTATTTTTGAGCTATCTAAACTCTAAATATGCTTTTTTTCAATTTCAAAATTTTGAAATTTTTGAAAAAAAATTCATAATTTTTTTTTTCAACAAATCTTCACCAAAACTGTACATGATGTTCCTACTCAAGGTACACATCACCTGTGAGAAAATGGTGATCCTCTGATAATATCTTAGAACATGGCAGACGCTCCCCTTAAGTAAAGAGATGTGTTGCCTCCATCCGAAGAGATATCTTATTGTCCCACACGAGTGACTGGCATTTCCTCCGAGCCCCGAGAGTCATTTCCTTTGCGTCTCAGTAAATTGCATTGAACACCCTCTTACAAAACCTGCCTTCTACTAATCTCGGCTCCTCCTTAAGCCCACTATTTATATCCTTTAGAGCCGATTTCACAGTCCAACACAGTGTCTTCGTAACAGCCCGAACCAAACTATAGAATCCCATACAATCCAAAATGGTGAGGTCTTCGATGCCACACTAAATACACAAGACTTTTCCTGTATAGTTTCATCAAATTTGTGAACTTAAATATAAACATCAGACACTATACATGGAAATTTCGAAGGCTCTGGTAATGGGCTGGGAGCCTACTAACCCGTCATGGGGAGCTGTGAAACTGGCCCTTGGTCCCTTGAGTTGGTTTATGGTTGCCAGTGTATGATTTGACAGCTGATTTATACGCCTCTCTCAGCACACGTGGAGCTCGACAGGAGGAGTCGTGAAAACAGAAACCCTTAATAAGATGAAGCCGCGGCTAGTCACGCGGAAACACTGCCTGCCTCGCCTTCCTTTGCGTTTGTCAGTGTGTTTGTAAGTTTGTATGCTTGATTGTGTGTTTGTTTTTCTTGTTTCCTTGTTTGGTTATTTGTGTGTATATGTGTCTCTGTCTGTTTTTCTGTTTGTCTGTCTGCCCGTCTGCTTGTTTCTGGGTGTCTGTCGATCTATTTGTCTGTCTGTCTGTTTGCCGTCCTTTCTCTCAGTCTGTCTGTTAATCTCTGTCTATCCTTTCCCACCAAAATCACAGCAGGAGCCACCGACGGACTCAAGGAGGCTCGCATGTGAAGTATATCTGCATTTATTTTTTCCTTTGACGTAATTTGACCCAAACGAGTAAATGATGAGTATAGAATCAACACAAACTGGAAGCGTTATAATTTATCAGGCCACGTGACCCGCTCAGCC